>NW_025964224.1:1944776-1952276 GCF_023055435.1 Haliotis rufescens | reverse complement strand
CGTGATATTACTGGAATATTGCTAAAAGCGGCGTAAAACCATACTCACTCACTCACTATTGTTGCATCACAAGCATCTAGACGGGTCTGTTCCTGAGGGACAACTCTACGAAAATAAACTGCTCACAGAACAGTTGTAACATCCACACGTGTCTGGGTGTCCTCTGGTCATGTGTTATAATGTTGTTGGGGTTTTAAGGAAATACGTATACTAATCAACCTTCAAGACTTTCCTCATCTAAGGGTTGTGCAATTTGTAAGACTTTGTTGTATCCAAGATTTAATCCTAGACACAAACAGTTTGCAATTGTGTCCCTGCATAGCGCACAGAGTGTTTCAAGACCCGAGAGCCTGTGAAACCTCAAGACTTTCCTCATCTAAGGGTTGTGTAATTTGTAAGACTTTGTTGTATCCAAGATTTAATCCTAGACACAAACAGTTTGCAATTGTGTCCCTGCATAGCGCACAGAGTGTTTCAAGACCCGAGAGCCTGTGAAACCTCAAGACTTTCCTCATCTAAGGGTTGTGTAATTTGTAAGACTATGTTGTATACAAGATTTAATCCTAGACACAAACAGTTTGCAATTGTGTCCCTGCATAGCGCACAGAGTGTTTCAAGACCCGAGAGCCTGTGAAACCTCAAGACTTTCCTCATCTAAGGGTTGTGTAATTTGTAAGACTTTGTTGTATCCAAGATTTAATCCTAGACACAAACAGTTTGCAATTGTGTCCCTGCATAGCGCACAGAGTGTTTCAAGACCCGAGAGCCTGTGAAACCTCAAGACTTTCCTCATCTAAGGGTTGTGTAATTTGTAAGACTTTGTTGTATCCAAGATTTAATCCTAGACACAAACAGTTTGCAATTGTGTCCCTGCATAGCGCACAGAGTGTTTCAAGACCCGAGAGCCTGTGAAACCTCAAGACTTTCCTCATCTAAGGGTTGTGTAATTTGTAAGACTTTGTTGTATCCAAGATTTAATCCTAGACACAAACAGTTTGCAATTGTGTCCCTGCATAGCGCACAGAGTGTTTCAAGACCCGAGAGCCTGTGAAACCTCAAGACTTTCCTCATCTAAGGGTTGTGTAATTTGTAAGACTTTGTTGTATCCAAGATTTAATCCTAGACACAAACAGTTTGTGTCCCTGCATCGCGCACAGAGTGTTTCAAGACACGAGCGTCTGTGATATGTTGTCAGTAAACACACAATAAAAACACCATGTCTCGCTCATCGATTTCCCACCCGCCAGAGGAGATCGAGCGTCGCCTCAACGAACACTGTATCACCGGGTTGTTCGTGTGACGCAATCATCCTGAATAAGGATCTATGCCTCTTTCAGATCCAGTGCTAGACACTGACCACAAGCCCAACAGATGTGCTGCCGGTGTGACAGAATGGAATACAGCATGAAGACAGGATAAGGTATGGGACTTAAATATGATCGAACTACTATTCCCTGCTGTAGTTAACGTGGACAGGTACTAGTGGGCTATACGGTTCAGGCTAAACAGGCGTCTTATATTATTTATTTGTTGAAATCCAAACAGTTCAAAATACCATTGTCACAATGAACCGACATGGGGCTTGGTACTCCTGGTATCGGTGCGGACGTTGGTATAATAGTTTAACACTAAGGCAGTTCCGAGTCAACAGTTTAATGTTTTAATATTGCAGGTGCGACGGTCTCATTTATGTATGTTGATTCACGGCGAAACTTTAGGCACTTTGACTGCACGTGTTATCCGTTGATTCCTGGTACAACTTTCGACCCTGTGACAGCACGTGTTTTCTGTTGATTCATGGTGAAACTTTATACCCTGTAACAGCACGTGTTATCAGTTGATTCATGGTAAAACTTTAGACCCTGTGACGGCACGTGTTATCTGTTGATTCATGGTGAAACGTTAGACCCTGTGACAGCACGTGTTATCTGTTGATTCATGGTGAAACGTTAGACCCTGTGACAGCACGTGTTATCTGTTGATTCATGGTGAAACTTTATACCCTGTAACAGCACGTGTTATCAGTTGATTCATGGTAAAACTTTAGACCCTGTAACGGCACGTATTATCTGTTGATTCATGGTCAAATTTTATACCCTGTAACAGCACGTGTTATCTGTTGATTCCTGGTAAAACTGTAGACCCTGTAACAGCACGTGTTATCTGTTGATTCATGGTAAAATTTTAGAACCTGTAACAGCACGTGATATCTGTTGATTCATAGTACAACTTTAGACCCTGTGACGGCACGTGTTATCTGTTGAATCATGGTAGAACTTTAGACCCTGTGACGGCACGTGTTATCTGTTGATTCACGGTGAAACTTAAGACCCTGTGACGGCACGTGTTATCTGTTGATTCATGGTGAAACTTTAGACCGTGTGACGGCACGTGTTATCAGTTAATTCATGGTAAAACTTTATACACTGTAACCGCACGTGTTATCTGTTGATTCATGGTAAAATTTTATACCCTGTAACAGCACGTGTTATCTGTTGATTCATGGTAGAACTTTAGACCCTGTGACAGCACGTGTTATCTGTTGATTCATGGTGAAACGTTAGACCCTGTGACAGCACGTGTTATCTGTTGATTCATGGTGAAACTTTATACCCTGTAACAGCACATGTTATCAGTTGATTCATTGTAAAATTTTAGAACCTGTAACAGCACGTGATATCTGTTGATTCATAGTACAACTTTAGACCCTGTGACGGCACGTGTTATCTGTTGATCCATGGTAAAACTTTAGACCCTGTAACGGCACGTGTTATCTGTTGATTCATGGTGAAACTTAAGACCCTGTGACGGCACGTGTTATCTGTTGATTCATGGTGAAACTTTAGACCGTGTGACGGCACGTGTTATCAGTTAATTCATGGTAAAACTTTATACACTGTAACCGCACGTGTTATCTGTTGATTCATGGTAAAACTTTATACCCTGTGACGGCACGTGTTATATGTTGATTCATTGTAAAACTTTATACCCTGTAACAGCACGTGTTATCTGTTGATTCATGGCAAGACATATTTGTTGAATTACCACGAACTGTTAGACACTTTGACCGCACGTGTTATCTGTTAATTCAATGCGATAATTTAGACTCTTTGACAACACGTGTTTGGTTTAGATTGGACTTGGACTGGATTGAACCGTAGGTTTTTGTTGGATTCATATATATATATATGCTAGTGAGAGATGCAGGTGTTCGCCTACGTGCTTCCAAGTGCCTCCAAGTGCTTCCAAGTGCTTCCAAGTGCTTCCAAGTTTGTGCTTGTAACAGTTTATGTTGTACAATTTATAGTGGTCCTTGGACTGTGAGTGCCCCACCAGAGAGATGATGCTCGATCAGCTTTAATGAACAGCTGATGTAGTGGTGTGTCAAATTCGTTGTTAAATTTATTTCAAAATGAATACTGAAGATACCTTCGAACAAGTATCATGAATAATCATTTTTTAATCCAGCGTAAATGAATCTCTCGTTACAAAATGGCTGCTAAATTCAAGTCAGTGTTTTATGCGGTGATTCGTTAAGTGCTAGCATATCCCTCCTGTCACGTGGAGAGGTATAGCAGGTGCCCCTTGAGTATGCCATAAAGACAGGAGCTACTTTTTACCCACCGTCGTCAATGACGCCCTACACCCACGGCCGTGTTCCGCTATCCACGGCCCGGATTGGGGTTAAGCCTCGCCGATCACTGAGACGATAATGGTTTATTTATTTGTATATGTAATGGGCAACTCCAGGTTTATTTACAATAGATCCGGTAGTCGACTAACACTTGAAGGTATGCATACTCACGAGGAGAGCCCGTCTTGCTGACAGAAAAACGACGTAAGGATTATTAGGTATGGCCTGGTATCCGACTGGGATCGCTGTGGTATTGGGAGTAGTGGTAATACGCGTCGATTGCGTCCCTTAGTCATGTCAGGATCCAAAGATAGCCTATTTGATTAACCTTAACATCTATAGGGAGAGAACATGAAATACACCGTCTCACTTACCTGTCGAGGCAACACACTATCTCACTCACCTGTAGGGACAATACACCGTCTCACTTACCTGTCGAGGCAACACACTATCTCACTCATCTGTAGGGACAATACACCGTCTCACTTACCTGTAGGGACAATACACCGTCTCACTCACCTGTCGAGGCAACACACTATCTCACTCACCTGTAGGGACAATACACCGTCTCACTCACCTGTCGAGGCAACACACTATCTCACTCATCTGTAGGGACAATACACCGTCTCACTTACCTGTAGGGACAATACACCGTCTCACTCACCTGTCGAGGCAACACACTATCTCACTCACCTGTAGGGACACTACACCGTCTCACTTGCCTGTCGAGGCAATACACCATCTCACTCACCTGCAGGGACAATACACCATCTCACTTACCTGTAGGGACAATACACCGTCTCACTCACCTGTCGAGGCAAAACACCATCTCACTCACCTGAGGGACAATACGCTGTCTCATTTACCTGTAGGGACAATACACCGCCTCTTTACCTGTAGGGACAATACACCGTCTCATTTACCTGTAGGGACAATACACCGTTTTCACTTACCTGTAGAGACAATACACCGTCTCATTTACCTGTAGAGACAATACACCGTCTCATTTACCTGTAGAGACAATACACCGTCTCATTTACCAGTAGAGACAATACACCGTCTCACTTACCTGTAGGGACAATACACCGTCTCATTTACCTGTAGGGACAATACACTGTCTCATTTACCTGTAGGGACAATACACCGTCTCATTTACCTGTAGGGACAATACACCGTCTCATTTACCTGTAGGGACAATACACCATATCACTTACCTGAGGGACAATACACCGTCTCATTTACCTGTAGGGACAATACACCATCTCACTCACCTGTAGGGACAATACGCTGTCTCACTGGATTGTTTGTATGTAAAATACATCTCTTTTTGCGAACAATTTAACTGACCTAGTTTCTAAACGTTTGTCAGTCGGTACAAAGCACATTGAATATTTGTGAAAGGGAAACTACGCATGTGGTTGTTGATGGATTTATAATACAGTATGTAGTGGGTCAGAGGACACGTATAAGAATCAAGTACAGAGGGGTTCAAAGGCTGGCGTCAGGGAAGAGTTCGGCCTGGGTTGAAAGGGGGCGGTGCGCTTGAACGTTTACGTACCACGTAAGTCATCTCGCGTCGCACTTTGAAAGACAGGCATTTATACTTTATGGCATGAATTAGTTTTGGGGCGTGTAACGGATATTAATCGTGAATCCAGAGCGTTATCGGTATAACTGATGACCGAGGTACCCTCTCTTCCAAGCCATTACATCTATTTGTATTACAGAAGCTCAAAGCGCTATACATGGGCGAGTGAGACGTAGTTCCCGAGGCGTCTGAATGCATTGTCAGCGGACATATTGCCACCGGACTGTGGTTCTTCTGCTTTAATACCTCACCCGTAGCTGGTCCTCGCACATCACGGATCAGTGGACTGTGTTGGGCTGTGTGGTTTGGTATTGTCATGTTGTGTCTTGCTGTGTTGTGCTGTGTGGTTTGGTATTGTCATGTTTTGTGTCTTGCTGTGTTGTGCTGTGTGGTTTGGTATTGTCATGTTGTGTCTTGCTGTGTTGTGCTGTGTGGTTTGGTATTGTCATGTTTTGTGTCTTGCTGTGTTTTGCAGTGTGATTTGGTGCTGGTTGTGTGGTTTGGTGCGTCTTGGCGTTGTGCAGTATGTTTTGGTGTTGTGTTCTGTGGCTAGGTGATGTGCAGTGTGTTTTGTTGTGGTTTGTTGTGGCTTGGTGATGTGTAGTGTGGTTTGTTGTGGCTTGGTTTTGTGTAGTGTGTGCAATGTAGGGACATGTTACGTAAATATAATGGGCAGTGTGGAAACAGGTAACATAAATATAATGTGTAATGTAGGGACAGGTTACATAAATATAATGTGTAATGTACGGACAGGTTACATAAATATAATGTGTAATGTACGGACAGGTTACATAAATATCATGTGCAATGTAGGGACAGGTTGCATAAATATAATGTGTAATGTAGGGACAGGTTACATAAATATAATGTGTAATGTAGGGACAGGTTACATAAATATAATGTGTAATGTACGGACAGGTTACATAAATATAATGTGTAATGTAGGGACAGGTTACATAAATATAATGTGTAATGTACGGACAGGTTACATAAATATCATGTGCAATGTAGGGACAGGTTGCATAAATATAATGTGTAATGTAGGGACAGGTTACATAAATATAATGTGTAATGTAGGGACAGGTTACATAAATATAATGTGTAATGTACGGACAGGTTACATAAATATAATGTGTAATGTAGGGACAGGTTACATAAATATAATGTGTAATGTACGGACAGGTTACATAAATATCATGTGCAATGTAGGGACAGGTTACATAAATATCATGTGTAATGTAGGGACAGGTTACATAAATATAATGTGTAATGTAGGGACAGGTTACATAAATATAATGTGTAATGTAGGGACAGGTTACATAAATATAATGTGTAATGTACGGACAGGTTACATAAATATCATGTGCAATGTAGGGACAGGTTGCATAAATATAATGTGCAATGTAGGGACAGGTTACATAAATATAATGTGCAGTGTTGGGACAGGTTACATAAATATAATGTGCAATGTAGGAACAGGTTACATAAATATCATGTGTAATGTAGGGACAGGTTACATAAATATAATGTGTAATGTACGAACAGGTTACATAAATATAATGTGCAGTGTTGGGACAGGTTACATAAATATAATGTGCAATGTAGGAACAGGTTACATAAATATATTGTACAATGTAGGGACAGGTTGCATAAATATAATGTGCAATGTACGGCAGGTTACATAAATATTACTTGCAATGTACGGACAGGTTACATAAATATAATGTACATTGTTCGCACTGGTCACATAAATATAATGTGAAATGCACGGATGGGTTACATAAATATAACTTGCAATGTCAATTTAACATCTGATATTCAAACCTTATGATGCGACATATTCATCCTTATATAAGTTGGTGTTCACATACCACACCAAGCAGACGTGTACGCAGTCGCTGATGACACAGGCAGTTGCTTCGGGACACTCTCCCACACCAAGCAGACGCGTACGCAGTCGCTGATGACACAGGAAGTTGCTTCGGGACACTCTCCCACACCAAGCAGACGCGTACGCAGTCGCTGATGACACAGGAAGTTGCTTCGGGACACTCTCCCACACCAAGCAGACGCGTACGCAGTCGCTGATGACACAGGAAGTTGCTTCGGGACACTCTCCCACACCAAGCAGACGCGTACGCAGTCGCTGATGACAAAGGAAGTTGCTTCGGGACACTCTCCCACACCAAGCAGACGTGTACGCAGTCGCTGATGACACAGGCAGTTGCTTCGGGACACTCTCCCACACCAAGCAGACGCGTACGCAGTCGCTGATGAC